>NC_057798.1:72125079-72127939 GCF_018294505.1 Triticum aestivum
GGGGGTGTTGGGCTGCAACACACACGAGGCCTTTTCGGTCCCTCGGTTAACCGTTGGGGTATCAAACGAAGTCCAAATGACCCGAAACTTGACAGGCGGTCTACCGGTAGTAAACCAAGGCCGCTTGGCAAGACTCGGTCCAATCCGGAAATGTTTAAACCCCACACAAGAAAGAAAGGTAGAAATGACCACCGGAGGAGAACGAAGCGCCGGAATGCAAAACGGACAACGGGGAAAATGATCGAATGCATGAGATGAACATGTATGCAAATGCAATGCACGTGATGACATGATAAGAGATGCACGAAAAAGAAAAACAACACACGGAGACAAAGACCCAAACCCGAGAAATAAATATAACTTAGCGCCGGAGACGGCAAGAGTTGGATACAAAAAATGGAAAGTTACATCTGGGGCGTTACATTTGGTCAAATTGCCTATGATGTTTGTGATATTGCCTTGGATCTTGAAGGCACTGTTGCATGATGCAGTGGTACAGCCAGCATGGGACCTCATCTTTGCAGGCTAATTTTCTAGATTGTAACACTGGGATTTGTGCACAAGCTAAGATAGCTAAGACAGTAGCTTCCTTGCAACCCACAAAAGACAAAGGAAAAGGGGTGAAAAGGGGGAGATGGTTAGCTTTGATGAGCAGGCAACATCTTCCTAACCCCCTTCTTCTTGTCTCCTCTCACTATCTCTCTCACACACATGGCAAGCAAGGGTGTCTGAGTGTGTGAAAAAAATACTAAACTAATCCAACCACTAAAGCAAATTAATTTTTATTTCGGTTGAGAATCGGGCACCTTCTAGGTCAAGAAAATTGGGCATGACCTTTGCTAATTTTCTTGACCTTGGAGTGCCCCATTTCTCAACCGAAACGGAAATTAATCAACGTTTCAGGAGAAAGGGGTCATTTTAGAAGATCACAAGTAGCAGCAGCATCACTTGACAAAATCACAACTAGCAGCAGCTCGCAGATAGCAGCAGCAGCATCACTTGACAAGTAGTACAGCAGCAGCAGCATGCATGCACTGGTCCATGGCACAAAGTCCATGACCCAGAACAGAGCACTTTACTAAAAATGAAGAAGAAAAAAGGCATGCATGCACTGGTTGTAGCAAATCATCATTTCTGAATCAAAACAACAATTAGGACAGGGAAATTATGACACACTTCTGAAGAAAAAATGATTTGTGTAATCTGGTTGGTACTCTTACAGTTGCATAAATTGAAAAAAAATTGATCTGTGTGATCTGGGTTACATTATCAGCAACCTTGCATTTCATTTTATACAAAGGAGCTCACAAAGGCCATGTCATGCTTCGCAATATTTGTTTACTGAAACTAAATGAACAAGAGCAAAGATGCACTAAAGGTTCTGCTGGACATGCTTTATGTCTAACACTCCTATGTTTAAGATATGCATAACATTCAATCTGGATCAATCTCACACTATGAACATAGGAAAAATTATCACTCCCCAGGGATTTAATCAGGGAATATGATATTCTTCAATCAACAAGAAAATATATTTTAGCTCGGAAAAGGATTTACTCAGGGAATACAATATTTGCCTGTTGCTAGTTGAGTTTCAGAATGAACCACTCTCTTTCTCAGCTCCATCAGTACTACTACAGTGCAGTTCGCCCCTCAACCAGAAACATACTCCAATTAGTAAATCTAGGAACAGAAGAAACAATGATATGCAAAATCTGGTTATATGCAAGCAATAGCATGCTCTAAATACTTTTTCAACAAGTCACCCTTTGCAGCCAAGCAATGAGCAGAACAGTCTAAGCCAAATCTTTGTTGCCATCAATTTATATATACTCAGGGAAATTGATACATGGAGGTCCTACAATCTGCTATTGAAGTTGAGCTACGTAGTAGGAGTATGTTTGATTAAGTTAGCAGATTTGAGCACACCACGCTGCATGCTGCGTCTTTGAGCACACCACGCTGTTTCATCATCTCTCTAACTTGGTGCACAGAGTCCCATTTTCAATTTAGTTTCAGTAAAAATGCCACTAGCAAATAATTGTGCTATGAAAATAATTGTGTCCTTGTCTATGAAAATAAATGGTCAGAGAAAAGGATTGTACCACCACTTAATGATATATTTCCTTGGTCTCTAACGAACTACCAGTGTCAGTGTGCCATTGGCCAGTTGCACTCGTGGTTCAGAGAGTACCACCTCCAACCTGCCTAACTTTTCTGGTACTAATACCAATCAGTGCTTCATATACACACACATATATATTCCTACTCACACAATGATCACAAAGTCAAGAAATTAACGAAGGAACATTCAAAGATTCAGGTACTGTACTATCTGCAACTTGCAGATAAACCGCAACAGCAGTTGTTCTTGTGACTAGACCCCCTACCTAATCTGTATAAACGACTTTTCTGTTGGTACCAAGCAGTGATCCATATTCCTATCTGCACAATGGACACAGCACACAGGCACAAGAAATTAGCAATGGAATGTTCCAAGTCTCGGTCAACCTCTAGATGTCACTGTCTGGTTGATTGACACTGACAGGTAGAAAATTGCAAGTGCAGGGCAGAGAGTCAGTGTCATGGAAACCAAGGTTGGTGCAAATTTGCATGATCATATGGACATCGGAGGAGTTCGTGCCAAAAACAAAATCTGGATGTCTGAGAAACTTTGAGAGATGGGATGGGAGGAGGGAAGGGGATAGGGGTCGGGGCGGTAGCTTACCTTGGAGGAGCGGGCCGGGGTGGAGGAGGCGGTCGGAGAGGATAGGGATGCCGGGTGGTGGTGGTGCTCCGGCGACGGTGGTGTGGACGGGGCGGTGTCCGGGCGGCGGGGTCGCGTCGAGGCGGCGGGGCA
>NC_057798.1:72129523-72133073 GCF_018294505.1 Triticum aestivum
CTTGTTTAAATAATAACAGTAATATTTTTTTTGTAAGACAGTAGCATTTAAAAAGTTGTTTGATACTTATTTTTTTATAAGACGGTGCGCGGGGTGCGGGGGGTCGGCGGCGGCGGTTGAGTAGGGGAATCGAGGGTGCGGGGGGTCGGCGGCGGCGGCCGGTGGACTGGGGGGGTGCTCGGCGGCGAGGGGGACCGGATCTGGCGAGGTGGGATAGCGATCGAGATGGAGGGGGCCGGGATCGAGATCGAGTGTCCATGAAATTTAAAAATATTCATGATAGTTCAAAAAGTACCCATGAAATACAGTCGAGAAATGAAGGCTACGATTTAAATACAATCGATCTTAGCTAGCTATCTGTTCACAATCTTCTTGCCCTTCTTTTTCGCAAATGGAGTTCTTCTGTGGAACGGACGTCCTTTAGGTAGGGTGGTCCTGCTTCTTCTTGTGGTGTATGCTGCTACTTCTTCATCGTCGTCATGTTCGATCCTCGGGTCGCCGTACTTGTCGAAGTCTTGCTCATTGGCTACTCAATCCATTCCGATGATCTTCCTTTTGCCTCTCCTCACGACAACACGACTGGGCTTTGGCGGGTCGGTAATGAAGAAGCATTGGTCCACTTGGGAAGCCAGTACCCATGGCTCATTTTTCGCGGTGACGTTTGCGCCCGCGGTCTTTGATTTGCCTTCGGGTATAACCATGGTGGTGAAATACCGGTCTTCTTTTATGACGTTCTTGGCCCATCTAACACGGAACATCGGGACCTTCTCTCCAGCGTAGCTCAGCTCCCAGATCTCCTTGATCCTTCCGTAGTATCTGTCCTTGTCGTTACCGGTGTAGGATTCCATCGTTACCCCGGAGTTCTGATAACCATCGCTCTTCATGTCCTTGGCCTCGGTGTAGAATATGTAGCCATTGATATCGTACGCCTCATAGGTCATCAGGTTGTGCTCGGCGCCCTGTGACAAGGCGAATATGAGTTGTTCTTCCGCCGAAGAATCCTCATGTAAAGGGTACGACATAAGCTTCTGCTTGAACCAACGCGTGAAACATGAGTTGTGCTCTTTGAGTATATCTCCGTCCATCCTCTGTTGGCCTCGGTCATTGTACGTCTTCTTAATAAAGGTTTTGTGCTCTACCACCCAAGGATCGACCACGTCTATGTGTTGTAGCGCGACTAGGTTTGCTCTTTCAAAGTCGGTGAGTCGACCCTCGCAGTCGACATGCATTTCGCGGCGACCCTCACGGTGACCCCATCCAGCGAGCCTGCCGAGGTTCCTGTTGACGGGCAGACCAACGGGGTTCTCGATGCCTAGATAATTCGTGCAGTAGGAGATGCACTCTTCGGTCAGAAAGCCCCTGGCTATGCTTCCTTCTGGACGTGACATGTTGCGAACATATCCTTTGATGACACCATTCATCCTTTCGAACGGCATCATGCTATGCAGGAACGTCGGCCCGAGTTGGATGATATCCTCCACTATATGGACCAGCAGATGCACCATAACATCGAAGAATGCGGGCGGGAAGTACATCTCAAGCTCGCATAGTATCACCACGATCTCTTCCTGTAGCCTTCTGAGTTGCCTCATGCCAATCGACTTCCGAGAGATGACGTCGAAGAAGTTGCATAGGCCAAATAGCGTTTCACGAACGTGCGCGTCCATGATCCCACGGATTGCAACTGGAAGTATCTGCGTCATCAGCACGTGACAGTCGTGAGACTTCATCCCGTTGAACTTCTGCTTCGCTGGGTCTAGGTATCTGCTTATCTTCCCCGCGTAACCGTAAGGAAGTTTTACTCCTAGGAGGCAGGTGAAAAACTGCTCGATCTCCTCCTGACTAAGAGTGAAGCATGCGAGAGGGTAGTCATTTCCGGTCTTCTTGGCCTTTTTACCTTTGCGACGACTTTCTGTGTCCTGCTTCGCCTCATCATCATCATCATCATATATAGCGTGAAGCTCCTGCCTGATGCCCATTGATTTCAAGTCTGCCCTTGCTTTCGGCCCATCTTTGATCCTCTCTGGCATGTTGAGCAGGGTACCAAGCAGACTCTCGCACACGTTCTTCGTGATATGCATGACATCAAGGCTGTGAGGCACACGGTGGATCTTCCAGTATGGCAAGTCCCAGAAAACAGACCTCGTTTTCCATACCTTCAGCAGCGGCTCTGGCGCCTTTCGCTTCTTTCCCGGCTCTGGCGCCTTTTGCTTCTTTCCCGGCAATGGGCAGTCTTTCCAATTTTTCAACAGCTTGTCTATTTCCTCGCCGCTCCTCGTACACGGGCGTTTTCGGGGTTCGGTTTCACCATCGAGCAGATCCTTGCGTTTCCTCCACGGGTCATCGTCGCGAAGCCACCTTCGATGTCCCATGAACACGGTTTTTGAAGACCCGGGATCTCTATCTAGCTGGCGATATGTTGTGTCATCCATGCACCTTACGCATCCAGAAAATCCGTGGACTACCTGCCCCGCAAGATATCCGTAACCGAGATAGTCGTGCACCGTCGTGAGCAGTGCGGCTCTCATAGGGAAATATTCTTTCTCTGCGGCATCCCACGTATTGGCTGGCGTTTTCCACAGCGTGTCAAGCTCCTCTTTCAGCAGCCCCAGATACAGATTGATGTCGTTCCCTGGTTGTTTCGGCCCTTCAATTAGCATACTCATGTGAATGTACTTCCTCTTCATGCACAACCAGGGGGGAAGGTTGTACATCCACACAAACACAGGCCAGGTGCTATGTGTGCTTCTCTGGCTGCCAAACGGATTGACTCCATCGGTGCTCGCGCCCAGCACGATGTTCCTTGGATCGTTCCCAAATTCTGGGTAATCGAAGTTCAACGCTTGCCACTGGCTCGCATCCTTAGGGTGACTCAGCATCTTGTCTTTTTTATCTATCTCCGGATCATTTGCGTCATCTTCTCGCTTCTTCTCCTCCCTATCCGCGTGCCAACGCAGGAGCTTTGCTACCTTAGGATCCGCGAAATACCGCTGCAGACGAGGAGTGATCGGAAAGTACCACACCACTTTTCGAGGAGCTTTCTTCCTCTTCTTGTATCGAGTGACACCGCACACCGGACATATTGTAGACTCCGCATGCTCGTCCCGATAAATGATGCAATTGTTCATGCACACATGGTATTTCACGTGCGGTAAATCCAGAGGACACACAATTTTCTTCTCCTCCTCCAAACTGGTCGGGCACTTGTTCCCCTTGGGAAGACGTTCGTGCCAGAATGACATGTTCTCGTCGAAGCATGCGTCGGTCATTTTGTGTTTTACCTTCATCTCCAGAGCCATGAGCGTTACTTTCAGGCGGTATCCTCGGGCCTGCATCCTTCATACAACGGAGTAACCGCGTCTAACTCAAGTTGATCCATCTTGGCTTTCTCTCGGGCGGCAGCTCTTGCGTTATCCGTCTGCTTGAGAAGCAGCTCTTGAATATGAGGGTCCTGCACCCAGCCCATTGATGGTCCAGCGTCATCTGCTCCGCCGGCATCATCATCATGTCCTGCATCTTCTACATGATGACTGTGTACAGCATCACCGTC
>NC_057798.1:72133158-72137352 GCF_018294505.1 Triticum aestivum
CGCAGTGGTTGTCTTGCTGCCCTTCCTCATTTCTTGCCCGGCCCCCATGGACGACTTCGTAGTCATCTTCATCACCTTGCCACCGATAGCCATCCATGAAACCACGCAAGAGCAGGTGGTCCCGCACCTGCCCGGAATCCGGGTCCGCAATAAGGCTATTCAGCTTGCATCTACGACACGGACATCTTATCTCCGTCTCGTTCTTTTGAAGCATCTCGGCCTTCGCGGACCTCAAAAACCTATTCACGATGCCTTTGGTCATCGTGCGGACCATGGTCGCCTGCGGGGTAGAGTAAAATGATATTTTAGAACCAACAAAAAATTTGGCATGACTTTCCCTAAAAATAGGACCAAAAAGAATGCTTAATGCCAAAATTCTCGGCGAAACGGAAATGAATCAACATTCCGGCAAAATGTTGGCAACTATCGCATTTCAAATACCGGTACACCTCCAAACACAAACACATATGCAACACCACAAACATATGCAACACCACGAACATACATAGATCTAGCTAGGCCATAAAAAGTGCATGTGCACATTGTTGTAGGGAGAACAACATAAATATAGCTTCCCCCCTTACTTACCTAGCAAAACAAGGTAACTTAACCACTTAATTTGAATGAATCTATGGTGGAAATGAGGTGAAAAAGAGGAGGCACCCGAGACAAGGAGGAGGCGGTGGAGAGAATGAAGTGGGGAGAAAGTGAGTGTGGGAGGAGAGGCTGTCCAAAATATCTTGTTGCTGCCCACTTACTAATGGCGCACCAGCAACAAATGCGCCATTAGTAATCCAGGTTACTAATGGCGCACCCCCTGGCGGTGCGCCATTAGAACTTTTGCAAAAAAAAGGAATAAAAGCAATAATAAAAATAATAACATTAGTGGCGCACCTTCTGGATGGTGCGCCATTACTAGTTACAACTAGTAATGGCGCACCACCAGGGGATGCGCCATTAGTATGTTTGGACAGGCGCACTAGTTCAAAAAAAAATTGGTACTAATGGCGCACCGTGGTCAGGGTGCGCCATTAGTAGTTTCAACACTAATGGCGCATCAGAAGGTGGTGCGCCATTAGTATATACTAATGGCGCACCACTTGTCTGGTGCGCCATTAGTGTCATTTCCATCTATAGCCCTTTTCCTAGTAGTGTGTTGCCATGATGCATGGTTCAAACATGGGTATCCCGCCTTATTGGCTTATCATATTATTGGTTACATGGGGGCTTCAGCAAACAAAGCGGAGTTTTGTCCATTAATCCGGCTATCACGCCACAACAAAGCTTGGGAGCTTCACACCCAAGGGGCCAAAGAGAGTCTTGTTGCTATGCACAGCTCAAACATAGGCACCCATTGAGCACAGCTCACAAAGTTATTCGGGGGCTCTTTGTGCACTTCAACAAAGAGTTTGAAAGGACCCTTGTAATATGCTATCAAGCACGGCTTGGAAGCCTGGTGTATTCACCTAAAACCCCGGGTTAACCTACCTTCATCAAGTAAGCCACTCCTATCCAGGTAATCCTGGCATGACCCGCCGAACATTTGACAAGTCAATCTTATACAGACCCTGAACTTGTCAAAGTTAAAACGACGATTGGTTAGTTGGAGGTCCACCTTAAATGGCTTTGTCAAATGGTTTAACTCAGCGGCCTGGCAGCCCATGAAAAGCCTCGAATTTGGGCCTGGCAGCCCTTGAAAAGCCTCGACTACACGATTTTATTTGCTTTTGTCAAGGCTTTTCTCTTTGATAACATTTTATGTTGAACCGGTGTCTATTGACCCGGCATGACTATTAGTCATCAAATTAACCCGGTGTTCATTAACCCGGCTCGACATTCAACTACAAGTTGTCAGTACATAATCACTTATAATCCGGTGTTTATTGACCCGGCCTGGCTTTGGACTATAAGTCACCAGTATATATTTGGATTGCGCCATTGGAATTATGCGCTTATAAATCATTGGGTATATTATTCAAATAGCCAACATGGCTGGATTTTTATTATGGTTATCAATAACCAGTATTATGATTAAGGTTTTCAAAGTCGCTTTAGCGCAATGGTTATATATTATCAATGGATTTGATTGAAGGAATAGTCCCGAGTCGCTGCAGGCTCACGACCCGGCACTTGGGGGCTATATTATTTAAGTTGAGATTACATCAAATACACAAGTCTCATGTCGCTGCAAGCATGCACCATGACACTTGGGGGCTAATGCAAAGTCATTATTTGCTCACCTTATTGAAGACCCGACTCATCACATCGTAATGAGTCGGGCCTTGGGGGCTACCAATTCCTCCTATCAACAATTCAAGGTATAAAGCTTTTTATCCATTATATTGAAGGGTACACTGCTCAGTTTGTAAAGCACAAGGCTCTTAACCTTGTGGACGTGGATTCAAGCCCCATGATGGGGGTTACATCATATGATGTTATTTTCATTGAAGTATATATCAAGTCCCAGCTCAATATTATCTTACTCAGCCGGCCCTTGGGGGCTACACAATTGCTGTTCAAAGTTTACATGATTATATTTACAAAGTCCCTGCTCATTATTGCATAATGACCCGGCCCTTCGAGTACACTGGTTGAAGTTTTTATGAGCATCAGGAAATTACAAGTCCCAGGTTGCTGGAAGCATGACAACCCGGCACTTGGGGGCTACATATGTGGAATACTCAGTTCTGACTAGTGATTGAGATGAACAACCTGGATTTCTTCAAGATTGTGATATTTATATTAATCCAGTCTTAAGCTATTGCTATGCTACCTTCTTAAGACTTGGGGTCTACAAGTGATAGGTATATAAGAGGTATATTTTCAAGCTGGATATTAACTACAAGTATGACCCGGTGCTATCAATATTTATAAACTGGTGATCTTGGCAATGTTAAACCGGTAAGTTCTACATCTTTAAACCGACTGAAGATCAGATGAGTATTTCAAGGGCCAACATTGTTTTTAAGCATTGGGAGCTGAATCAAAGGAGTTATTCTTCACAATATATTTTCTATGAGAAACCAAAGTCAGCAAGTTGATTATGAAGCTGGCCTATTAAATCGGATTTTCTAGAAGAAGGAAGTGACAAGGACTTAAGGATGATCAGAGTCAGTTTAACATGGATAAATCCAAATTCAACTGGGGGCTAATGTCGGGGATATACCCCGCGGTATGACCCGGCCGGGACTTGGTAAACCGGCGAATGTTAAACCGGCAGACAGTTAAGACAGATGGCTAAGACAGACGGTAAAACGGCGAGTGTTAAACAGGCAAAGTTAAGACAGATGGTAGCACCGACAGGTGTTTAGTCAATCATAACCCGGCAGGCCATGTTAAACCGATAGACAATGTTAAAACGGCAAACAATGTTAAACTGGGAGACCATGTTAAACCGGCAGACCATGTTAAACCGGCGGACGTTAAGAAGCCCAAGAAGGGAAGTCAAAATAGTTTAAGTCTTAGTCCGAGATGGACTCTACATGTAACCCGCCCCTTTAACTTATATAAGGAGGGGCAGGGCTCCCCAAAGAGGGACAAGCAAGAAACAATCTCTAGGGCTAGACACAACTAGAGGAGAGCCGGTTTACGGCGACTCCCTCGTCATGATAATGAGATCTAGCATCAAACAGCATGTAGGGTTGTTACCGGATGATGTTTCTCGGGGCCCGAAGGTGTCTAAACCCTTGTCTTGTGTTGCGTCTCTCGATTCCGCTCAACCCCTCTCAAGCTACCACATAGATGCATTGGCCTTGCGACTAAGTCCTCACACTAAGGACATCTGACGTGTTAATTCCACTACACAAGTTGTGTGGCATCGATATGACCCTACACTGCTGGTATGTGTCTCGTAAGTCAAGAGGTGTGCTGTAGTCATCATCACCTGTCCACTTCCCGCAGCACATATTCGCTTCTCCATCTTTGTCCACACATAATCTCGTCCAATCTTCCATCCCCGCTAAGGCACCTCCCCCCTCGTCCGAAACCCAAGCACTAACAATGGCAGAACCGAGTAGCGTCCGCCGAAAGAGTGGCTGGCACTACTAGGGAAAAGCCTATACACAGAATCTTACCAGCAGCGTTCCTTAAAATACGACGCTACTGCTATTTAGCAGCAGCGCGTGATAGCAAAAAACGCTGCTCAAAGGAAAATAGGAGTAGTGTGTCCACCGCAAAATGCGCTACTGCTCTAAT
>NC_057798.1:72137628-72146630 GCF_018294505.1 Triticum aestivum
TGCTATGGAAGTTAGCAGCAGCGTGCTTCAGAGAAAACCGCTACTGCTAAGATCAGCCCACAAGTTTAGTCCCACCTCGCTCCGTGAAGAGGGTGTTTAACACCTTAAATATGTTATTTATGAAACTATCACAACCAGTTGGTCTTCACTGAACTCTATGTGTAAAATTTGTGGCCATAATATGAGTCCTCTCCGGTTCCTACCGGAGAGGACTCATATTGACAATTCAGATTGTACACAAAAAGATCATTGATGGCCAATGTATTTTTGCATCGACATATTTTTGTATAGTTACACTTAGCAGTAGCGGTTTATATGCAAATCGCTACTGCTATTCAGATTAGATGTAGCGCGTTTTGGCAAACGGGCTGCAACTATCCCTACCTTATCCCCACACACACGACCGACCCTCTCTCTCACTCACACTCTCACTCTCGCCCGCATGCCGATAACCGTCATCATGTGTCGCTGCCGCCGTCGCCTTCGTCCGTCCGCCTCCGAGGTACTCCCCTCCTTCCGTCCCTCCTCCCTCCTCCTTGCACATCCTCCCTCCGCCTACGGCCGCTCCTTCCTCCTCCACCGCCGCACTCCTCCCTCCGCCTGCGACCGCCCCTCCTCCCTCCGCCGCCGGCAGCCCTCCTCCCACCGCCCTCGACCTCACCGCCGCCAGCCGAGCCCACCCAGCACCACCGCCTCCCGATCCTGATCCCGCCCTCGCCGCCCCTAGCTACCTCTCCGTCGCCCCCCACCTCCTCCCACTTGTTAGTACTAGATTTAGTAGTAGTAGATGTTAATTTAGGGTTCATAGCTAGTACTAGATGTTGCTTAGTTAGTACTAGATTTTTAGTAGTAGTAGATGTTAATTACTAGTAGTGATGGTACTAGTTAACTAGGGCAGTATGATTAATAGTAGTTGTAGTTGAACTACTTTAGTTGTAGTTGAACTAGATTAGTAAGTAAATTAATAAACTAGTTGAACTAGTTGAATTAATAGAACTAATGTATTTTTAGTAAGATAATTAATACAACTAGTTGAACTACTTTATTTTTAGAAAGAACTAGTTTTTTTTCTATATATAGTAAGTTTATATTTAGTAAGAACTAGTTGAATTAATAAAACTAGTTGAACATGTCATATTTGTTGTTATTTTTTAGTTTAAGCAATTATTCGAGATGTATTAGTGATAACTTATACGGTTTCAGGTGACCACCGTCGTCCCCGTCACCGACCCCCTCCGACATCCCCGCCGTCGTCCCAGTCACCGACCCCCTCCGACATCGAGGTGAGACCAACCAAATCTCCTTGTATATCTTGTGTTGTTGCTCAAATAGGATATGTGATTGCCCAAGTGGCCGTTCATGTTCAGTTTACATCTCCGAGTGGCCTATGTTTTGCTGGAGTGTTGATTAATTTCCGTTCCGGCAAATTTCAGGTGCTCGATATGTCCTTTTCTAGCAAAGGTCATGCCGGATTTTTTTCGTGAATTCTGGCATGACTTGTGCTAGAATATGTACACGTTTAATCTTTGAATTATGAACATAGGAAATGTCGTACTCGGACGATGACGGTCTCCTGGGGGAGTGCAGCTGGTGTCACGACGATCGAGGTATGTGCGACAGGTTCATTGATCTAGACGAAGATCGGCGCTTCAGCATTAAGCTCGAGGAGACCTTCGATGTTGAAACGGTACACAACAACGACAAGTGTTTTTTCCGTAATTAAGCATGACTTCAACTATTTCAACGTCTAATTTTCATATTTTACAATTCGACTAGCATATCCCATGCCATGCAAGACGCTATGTCTTGGAGAGGACGGGTTTTGAAGACCATGAAAATTTTGAAACAAAGAAAATACACCTAAGGACCCATCATGATATGGATTTTTAGTTAAATCTATGCAATGCTCAGAGCGTAACCCATTTTGGTTGCCAAAATTGGGAAGCACTTTGCAAAATGTACGGTTTTTATGAGGGTATGATTGTCACCATGGATCTTGGTGATCCTGACATTGAGCAAGACAATATGGACATTTGGGTCCTTGTTGATACGCTTCCGATTGTACCGCTATGTGAGTTTCTCAAACATAGTTATTAACTAATTTATATTGTTTATTTCAAAATAGTTGATAGCTTATTTCCATTGACAGCTTATTTTGATTCTTCAAAGACTGTGCGGAAGATGGTAGATAAAACCCACTACACCGATGGCACCGAATTAACGTATAAGGAGAAAAATCATCTGATCGCATTTTGTACTCTTCTTGAGAATTACAATAACTATTATCGAAGTCCTCCAAATTATGGTGAATACGTGCCACTAGTGCATGTGTTGAACCATGGTAACTTCTCTGGAGATACGCTGGTAAGATTTTTTACTATTACGACATCCGTGCATCTTTTGCATACTTCTAAAACTAGTAAATCATTGCTAAATACAAAGTTATTATTATGTTTTTCAACAGAAACTCCCGATGGATTGTGTGCCTCATCTGATGTCTCTGAATGGTCGCCTCTCAGTTCTGAACATACTGCCAGGTAAATCTAGGGAGCTCACCTGTGCATATCGGATTTCTAAAACCGGTGAACTCATGTTCATCAAAGAATGGAAGAAATGTATGGACATTCGCAAGGAGGTTCTTGGAAGTAACATTCAGTGAAAGGCAAGAATTGGAGACAGGCTAATCTCCATTCTCCATAATGGAGAGTCAGGGGCTATCTTGTTTTTTGCTATTTTACCTTAGAAAATGTAGTAGGTCCTATGAGGTACAATATGTTTATTATGTGGTAATGTGTTAGGGTTGATAATGAGGAGTACTTGTGATTACGACTAGTGACCAATTTGCTATGTCATGTCATTGATGAAAACGATGATCTTGAGGAGGTGTTATATGACAATGATGTATTATGATGATAAGTTGTTAATGATATGATGATGATGATGATATTATTATATCATTGGGTGAAAGAACCGCGGATTAGTTTCAAGTGGATGGACATCCACTTGAAACTAGTCCACGGTTCTTTCACCCCGTGATGTAATAACTCATTATGATGTAAAAACAATCTCTAAATTCCTGTTGTATGAAAACTTGTGTAAAGGTGTATGAATACAACATGAAATAAAAATGAAATAAAATACTAAATAATAGTAGTAGCGCGGGAAAGGAGAAGTGCTACTACTAATTACCAGTAGCGATGTTCTGAAGAAGCGCTACTACTAAGTCAATTCAGCAGTTGTGTGGATCTAGGTGCGCCATTGCTAAGCTTTAGCTGTAGCGCCTTATCAGTAGCGCTCCTTCCCGCGCTACTGATAGGCCTAAAACTCGCGCTGTTGCTAGGCTTTTCCCTAGTAGTGTGGAATTCGCTCCCCACAGAGGTAATCAAGCTCATTGTTTCGCGTGTGGACAATCTCAGTACCATGCCGCTCGCCGCGTGCTCGTCGAGACTGTACCGTTTACTCAAAGCCCTCAGGCCGGAGCTTTTTAAGCCAGCCCCTTGTTTGCTGATGTCGCCTAATCTTCAGAAACGGCATGTCACACAGCATAACGATCGTAGGGTGGCGAGCATCAACCCCCTTGACTGCGATCCGATCCCCGTCACCCTTACTACATTAACGGAATGTACTGGGTCGGCATGAACATGTCTTGGATGGTGCTTGTTGACGGTCACGGTAGCTGGATGCTCGTGGAGGTCTACACCCGGCGATTGATCCCCCTTCCTTCGATTAAAACTGCACTGCTTTGCCACCGAGGCCTAGAATACTCAGAATCTTACAGTAGCCAACATGATACCAAGTTCGATTTGCTCAAGGTTGTAATCTTCCAAGTGCCCACAGGATCTGCGAATTATAAAGACTTCAGGCTAATTGCGTCCTTCAACCGCGGTCCCGCCTATCTGACAGGTCACTGCGGTAAGTGGATAAATCTGCACATCCATTGCAGGATCATACATCCTCCATGGTTCTCTGATGCCATTGAACATAAGGGCTTCATTTATGCTGTCGACTCCTTCTATGGCTGGACGTATTACTGGCCTACTCCACTCATCGCTACAATCGGCTGTTACAGCAGTATGTTACTTTCCTATGATATCATGATGGCTTTCTTATATTACTGTCAACATTTACTGAAAAAATATTCATGCTCATAACATGCTATTCTTAAGATTGACTACATCAAGAGCCCTTTTTTATTTGTCTCCAACTTGATATGATGTTGTAGGCCGCCTGGTGTCCCTACCCTTCCTAATCGCAGAACCTTTCAAAGAAAAGCGCCATGGCAGTTGCAGGTGGTTCCTGGCTTGATCAGACGACGGCGAACGATTGATGATTGTTCGCACGTACCAGACGTGTTGTTTCGCGGAATACAATCACAGTCACTGCAAGGTCTTTGAGCAGGATCCCAGCTTCTCTGGGCCTTCAGGAATTTTTGACTGGAGGCTGGTAAGTAGCCTTGGTACATGCTCTCTGTTTGTCGGACTAGATTATCCGATTAACCAGGAGATAACGGACGGCAAGGATCATGATGGTAGCATGGTTTTGCTCATCAGGCAAAACTGTGTGTACACAGCATACCATGCGCCTCTGCATGCACCATACCCTGATATGTGCCGCCACGCTCTGCAGCCCAAAGTAGGAGATAGGGTCACAAGTATCAGACTTCGACCTGCTGGCTGGAGTTTCCCCCGTCAGGCACCCATCTGGTTCAAGTCGTTAGCCAATCTCCACAGCTTAATAAATAGTAACATCTAACTGAAGCCAGTTAGCTAGATGCGTACACTTGGTGTAGTAGGATCTTTATTTAGTTTGATGCATACACTTGTTCTTTTTTGGTGGCCCTTTTGTAATAATGGTTGATGTTTGGTTTGGAAGAGAGAGCTGCGTCTTCACTCTTCTGGCCTGCTTACTGCTTCTGTTGCACCCCCAGCCCTGGTTGCTCCTGCTGCTGTTTTTAAGGTACAATCAT
Source organism: Triticum aestivum (assembly GCF_018294505.1). NCBI lineage: Eukaryota > Viridiplantae > Streptophyta > Magnoliopsida > Poales > Poaceae > Triticum > Triticum aestivum. Next base: position 72,142,595 of record NC_057798.1, read on the forward strand.
TAGTATATTTCGTCTGTTGGTTGAATAAATGTGTTGTCAGAATGACAAACACAATGTTCTGGAAGTCGTTGCACGGTTCGATAGTGTCTCGTATCGTACGTAACGCATACTATTTTTCGTACGGAACTCAATTTTCACTTGTTGATAACATGAAGCCCACTGATGAAGGCCCAATAGAGGAGCCCATAATTAACTGGAAGGGAGGCTCTCTCATAAATCCGGCCCAGGTACATGCTCATGGTCCCTTAAACATAAATAAGTAAATAAATAAATAAAGCTAAATGCTCATGCACCAGTTCTTTAAATTCATGATTTAACAGGAGGATATTATTTTCTATGATAGTGTCGTTACATTCAGTCGATATTATTCTTAGGTAAAGATAGCGACCAGTCTTCTTTCTCCCAGCATTTTCTTCCTGCAACCAACGGACCCATGCAAATCGTAGTCAATGTCGTAAATAGTTCCGGTCCATTTTTATTTTTCAATAAGAATGTCCAACCCAGTCCAGCACATTGGCGACAGCACTTTATCCTCCGCCTTGGTGCTCTCACCGTGGCGCCGCCATCCGGCCCTGTCAACATAGTTTTTTTTTCGAAACGGTCCCTGTCAACATAGTGAATCGAGAGAGAACTGTAGTTGTGAGTATGATAGTACGGACCCCCCCAGATCCACTACCGAACACAAGCAAGCGCCTCTTTTACTACTCAAATGCACCCCTCTTTTTTTACTCTAATCCACCTTGCTGATATCTGAAACCCACATCATTTTTAACGTATAGTCAACTAACGACAGAATTGCACAACTTGTTTTTAGTAGTGATTCAGAGGAGCAGGCTATGAACTGGGTTGTGCGGTCTCTATGGCTCGTCTAACAACATTACCAGCCCAGCAGGTTTTTCTTTGGGAAAATAGGTAGCCCAGTATTTCTTTTTTAAGAATACCCAAGCTAGGCCTATTTGTTTTCTTCGACTTACTGGGCTGCAAATCTTTCAAGACGAGGAGGGATACATTTCGGCCTGGTCAAACAGTATGGTCAGTGTCTGTTAAAAGTAATATGAAAGGGGTTGAAAATTCCAAAATAAATATAGCAAATGGGATATTAGTTTCTTTTTTTGTTTTTGTTCTTCACTGCTATTTTATAGTATTTCATTGGATTTAACATGACATAGTACTAATTTATTTTTAAATTTGTTTTAGTATAACTACTAATTTTTGGATTAAGAATATTTTGTTCCCTAGCCAAAATTTGTGAATTTTCAAAATTTCGCACATATTTAGTTAATTTTTTAACTCTGGTACTGACCAGAAAATGGGCAGCAATTCTAAAAATGGAAAACGGGCTGCAATAATTTCCATATGAATTATAAAATGATTAAAAAGAATAAAAATAATAGCAAATGGGCTGTACACACCACAGATTTCAAGGCTGACTTGTTTACGCAAGGCTTTGTCAGTCAACACATGATTCTAGCAGCAGTGACTGTTGGATGTCCATCCAACGGCCGACGTGCTTCTTCAATCTCTGATCTTTCCTGCTCCAGCCGCCTAAACTATCACCGGCAGGACTGTCTGCTCCCTCCTCTTGTGGCCCGCAGTGATGCCGCGCAGGCTTCCCCAGCCCACCCTACTCCCGCTTCGGCCGCACGCAATCAACTGCCTCCTTATTATGCAAAAAAAATGATTCCTCCCACTGAGAACTGGGGCACACCGGTTGGGAGGCTGACCTGTGGGCCTACTAAGTTGACGCGTCGCAGGGCTTGTCAGCTTAGTCAACAAACGATTGTAGCAGCAGTAACCGTTGGATTTGAATCGAACGGTCCTGCTGCTTCTTCAAGTGCTGCTCTCCTTGCACCAGCCGCCCAAACCAGCACCGGCAAGACCGCTTGCTCCTGCCTCCAGTGGCTGGCTGTGCTACCGTTGAGGCCTCACCGCCCCCTACTACTCCCACCACTAGCCAGGCCCTGCAGCGACGGCAGCCTCACACCGCAGCCAAACCAGTGAACCCTCGTACTCCTCTCTGTGTGGTCATCCACTGCCGCGTCTTCCCCGGCTCCGCGTCGTCCCCTTCATAGGCCTCGCCGTCATCCACCGCCCTGGTGCTCTTGGCACGGCGTGGTCAACGTGGTCATGGAACAACTTCCATCAGACGTGCACTGTACGTGGAGAGGCTGACAGCTGGGTCCACGGCCGCACACAAGGAAATGCCTCCTTATTACGCACAAAATAAAGATTCCTCCAGCTAACATCTAGGACCCACCGGAAGGGCCTCTATATTTCGTGAAAAAACGGTCACCCCGCTAACAGGTTGGACCCATGAGCTATATCTTCGCACGTAAGGAAGTGTCTCCTTATTACGCACAAAAAAATGAATACCCCCTGCTAGCTGGGACCCACCATAGTGGGTGCCTGACTTGTGGGCCTACTATGTTGACGGGGACGGAGGGCTCTGTCAACTTAGTCAATACTCCAGTGACCATATGATGTCCATCCAACAGCCATAGTGCTTCTCCAACCTCTGGTCTTCTTGCTCCAGCCGCCCAAAGCAGCGCCGGTCGTGCCGCCTGCTCCTGCCTCCCATGGCCGGCTGTGCTGCTGCGGAGGCCTCACCGCCCCCATACTACTCCCACTGCTGGCCAGGCCATCCCTCTACTCACCCACACCCCATGTTATTCTGCGGCGACAGCAACCTCACACCGCAGCCGAATCAGTGAACCCTCGAACTCCTCTCCGCCTGGGCATCCATTGCCGCATCTTCCCCAGCTCCGCGTCGTCCCCTTCCTAGGCCTCGCCGTCGTCCACCGTCGTGGTGCTCTCGGCGCGCGGTGGTCAATATGGTCAAGGAACGACTTCCATCGGACGTGGACTGTACGTGGAGAGGCTGACAGCTGGGTCCACGGTCGCAGCAAGGCAGTGCCTCCTTATTACACGGAAAATAATGATACCTCCACCTGACAACAGGGACCCACCGGACGGGCCACAGTATTTCACGAAAAAAATGTTTCCCCCCTGACTGCTGGGACCCACCAGCTACATCTTCGCACGCAAAGAAGTGCGTCCGGGCAAAAAAACGATTTGCCCCCTGACTACTGGGACCCACCAGCTACATCTTCGCACGCAAGGAAGTGCCTGATAGTCAGGACCCACCTAGTCGAAGCGTACGTAGCATTGTCATTCTGGTCGCGGACGTGTACGTACATATATACTTGTCGATGTAGAGGCGCGCACGTGTCGTAGTAGAGGCGCACACGTAGCATGTACACGTACGTACAGCGACCAGGGTGCAAGAAAGAAAATACGGCCAGATACGTACATACGCGCGGTGTCTCGAACGCCTACTCGCGCATATATACATACGGCCAGGGCTCGTGTACATGGCTTGGTCGGAACGGAGAAACAACGTCATCGTCGTGTTCATGGGGAGCCAACCGGCTAGGTCAGAACGGAATGCGTCGTCGTGTTCATCGGGAGGGCTTGGATGGAACAGGCGATTGAAACGAGGCCTGGCGTACCGCAGAACGGAGGAAACGGCCTTGTGTTTGACTGGCCACGTTTGAAACGGGATCCTGTTCATCGGGAGGGGTCTGGCGTACCACAAAACGGAGGAAACGGACCTCCTACGCTCGAAACGGGTGTCCTGTTGATCGGGAGGGGTGTGGCATACCGCAAAACGGACGAAACAGACTTGTGTTGGAGCGCTACGGTCGAAACGGGGGTCCTGTTCATTGGGAGGGGTGTGACGTACCGCAAAACGGGACTACACAGTATACTGTTCATCTCCCCCGTTAACCTCCTCCATCCTCCACGGGCTACTGTTCATCCACCGTCGACCTCCTCAAGCCTCCACATGCGATTGTTCATCCACGGGCTCTTGTTCATCCAGCCTCCACCGCGCGCTACTCCACCGGCTACTGTTCAACCACCCCTCTCCACGGGCTCCTGTTCAACCACCCCTCCACGGGCTACTGTTCATCCACCCCTCCACGGGCTACTATTCATCCAGCCCTCCACGGGGTCGTCCTGTTCATCCAGCCCTCCA